>NC_085138.1:60040155-60060027 GCF_035046485.1 Aedes albopictus | reverse complement strand
GGGCATCCGAAGTGTTGGCTAGTTCCAACCAGTATTCGTCGTCCCTCCGCCGCGAGTCGTCGTCTTTCAGTGTTAGTGTGGGATTAGGAGTGATTTTCTGCGGGCATCCGAAGTGTTGGCTAGTTCCAACCAGTATTCGTCGTCCCTCCGCCGCGAGTCGTCGTCTTTCAGTGTTAGTGTGGGATTAGGAGTGATTTTCTGCGGGCATCCGAAGTGTTGGCTAGTTCCAACCAGTATTCGTCGTCCCTCCGCCGCGAGTCGTCGTCTCTCAGTGTTAGTGTGGGGTTAAGAGTGATTTTCTGCGGGCATCCGAAGTGTTGGCTAGTTCCAACCAGTATTCGTCGTCCCTCCGCCGCGAGTCGTCGTCTCTCAGTGTTAGTGTGGGGTTAAGAGTGATTTTCTGCGGGCATCCGAAGTGTTGGCTAGTTCCAACCAGTATTCGTCGTCCCTCCGCCGCGAGTCGTCGTCTCTCAGTGTTAGTGTGGGGTTAAGAGTGATTTTCTGCGGGCATCCGAAGTGTTGGCTAGTTCCAACCAGTATTCGTCGTCCCTCCGCCGCGAGTCGTCGTCTCTCAGTGTTAGTGTGGGGTTAAGAGTGATTTTCTGCGGGCATCCGAAGTGTTGGCTAGTTCCAACCAGTATTCATCGTCCCTCCGCCGCGAGTCGTCGTCTCTCAGTGTTAGTGTGGGGTTAAGAGTGATTTTCTGCGGGCATCCGAAGTGTTAGCTAGTGAGTGAGCATTTTGACGGCGGCGGACCTAGCGTGCATCAGTGTGTAATGGGATTTCGTCCGGGTGCAGGTGTCGCGTGCTTTTGCTTCGGTCGTTCGATTTTTCTTTTTCCCTATTCGGAAATGAGCATTTCGTTGTGTCGCGTTTTTTTGTAGCAACACTGAATGATCACCTGACGTGGGTGATCAGTTGTTTGCTTCTCATATGAAGTGAACAATAGTGCGTCAGCTTGCATGTTCGGTCGTGTCATTTGCAGTTAAATATTTGGCGACTAGCTTCCGCGGTTCGATTCGAAATATTAGTCCTGTTCAACGACGTAGGTTGAACTTGCTCGAAGTTGCTGCATCCCGCTCTTACCCGTTTGATGACAAATGGGTAAGAGCAAGATGCAGCAACTTCGAGCAAGTTCAACCTGCGTCGTTGAACAGGACTATTAAGGTGAAACATCAAGAAATCCCATTGCAATTTTGCATACAAACTTTAGAGGCACAAATCTGACGAACGAAGCTTCAAACCAAGCCGCAGTAGTTTATCCTGGCTTTGCTCACTTAAAAAAAGAGGCAGCTTTTCCAAATCGAGCGCATTTGTTTACGAAATTTTAAGATTGGTGCTCTTGAAAACGTGAGTAGGGGTCTAAGTCGGCCATTGTGGCAGCCATATTTGTATTCTCTGAAGTTTCTCCTTAAGTGACCACCTGACGTGGGTGATCGATTGTTTGCTTTCCGTGTGAAGCGAATAATAGTGTGTTAGATTGCATATTTTGTCGCGTCGTTTGCAGTAAATATTAAGCGACTACCTGACGCGGGTGGTCGATTGTTTGCTTTCCGCGTAAAGCAAACAATAGCGCGGCAACCAGCATGATACGAAGGTCATATTACTTATCAAAGTGAATCCAGACCCAACGATACCTTTCCCACTAACAAACACTCCTTCCTGCAGCCTTTGGTGGAGTCGCAGCGGTAAACGCGGGCCTTCACTTAACAAAGGTTGTTACTAATATTCCTTCCCTCTTCCAACCTGACTGCAAGGACGTGGCCGGCGCCGTTATTGTACCGTTAAAGAGAGTCTCTGAAGCGTGCACAGTGAGAATATTGACCACTCCCAGTCAATTATTCAGTTGATTCATTGTGCAACTGTCATTGGTTCGGGTCAATCACGGAATAGCAACCATAGATGTGTGCAGTCAGTCTAAGCTAAGCTAAGCTAAGAATTTTATGAACCAAAATCCGTGGAGGAACTTAAAGAAAACCTTGTTGGAATTCCTAAAGAAATCCTTAAAAAACTAAAAGAGTTTCTGCAGATATTTCTGAAGAAACCCGTGAAGAAATTGCAGAAAAAATCCAGAGAAGTTATCAAAAGAATCCATGAAGAAATTTTCGAAGAAATCTCCAACATGATCCCAGTAAAGTCCCTGAAGGTATTTGTGACAGAATCTTTGGAGGGATTTCTGAACAAATTCCTGGATTAAAAGCAGGTGATACTTCTTAGGAAACATTTAGTGGAACTTAAAAAGAATGTATTAAGCAACTTTCGATATATTCCTGGCCAAATCTTTCTACAGAGTATTTGGAGGATTTCTTTTAAAAAAATCCTGGAGGAATCCGAAAAATCTCTTGAAAAATTTCCAATGAAGTTGTTGAAGAAATTCCTAAGAAATATTTCTGAAGAAATTCCTGGATCTTGGGGAAAGTATTAGAAGCACCTTTGGAGGAAATGCTGGAGGGATTTCTGGGGAGACATGTTTTTGCATATTTCAACTTATTGCTAATTCTACACTTAGGGGAGATAAATGAAGGAATTCTGCTTGATATCCTGAAAGAGATTGTTTGAATCTCTGGAGGAATATTTGCTAGAATCAATGAAAGTATTAATGTAAAATTCCTGGAGTAATTCTTGATTGGTTTCCTGGATGAATTCAAGAAGTAATTCCTGGAGACATTCCTAAGGGAAGTTTCAATAGAATCCCTGAAAAACTGAGCGAGGAAGTCTCTGGTAGAGCTACGCCTCCCAGAAGGAATCGCCAGAATATTTGCTGAAAAAAATTTCTAGCTTAAAGAATTTATGTAACAATCTTCGAAAGAATTTCTGAATGCGGAGATGAGTCCAGCTATGCCTGTAAATCTAAAAAATGAAGAAATATAAAACTTTTGGATCCCTGGAGAAAACTCTGAAGGAATCAGAAGAATTTTCCAAAGACCACCCTAAAAAACTTTCGGAAATAATCTCAGGAGAAATTAGCAGAAGGAATCCATAGAAAACATTTCTGAATTTTTTTTTCTGAAATTTTCGAAGATATCCGAAGGGTGTACTGGAGAAATTTACTAAAGATTCCCTGGAAAGATTTTATGAATGAATCCTGAGGATAGTTGCTGAAGATTTTGGAAGCCGTTTTCGAAGAAGTCAATAGAAGTCCATTAGAAAATAAAGCAATCTCTGCAGAAATTTCTGAAGAAATCTCTAGAAGAATTTCCGAATGAAACTTGACCGATCTTTTTAGGTATCAATGAAAGATTTTCTTAAGAATTATTGAGAGTGCAGATATTCTAAAGAAATCCTTTGAGACATTTTTAAAGACATTCAGAATTTTTGATAATTTTTTAAATCGCTGTAAGAATTTTTGGAAAAAATCTCAGAAGAGATTTCTGAAAAAATCGTTAAGCAATTTAAAATCGTGAAGCAATTTTGTGGAAATTTGAACTTCTGGGGAAAGACATGGATGATTTCATGGAAGAAACGCTGGAGAACTCTCTAAAGGAGTTCGTGGAAGACTTTCTGGAAAAAAAATCTCTGGAGGCTTTCTAAAGGAATCCCTTGAACAATTTCGGAAGGAGTCCTTGGAAGGATTTATAAAAGGGTTTTATTAATTTTTTTGTTCATAACAAGGATCATAGTTTCTGGATGAATGTTTGGGGAATTCCAGAGAAATTTTTTAATGAGTCTATGGATTTTCTAAAGAAATCTCTGGAATAATTCTTAAAGGAATTCTCAAGGAAATTTCAAAAGTAAAACCTAGCAGAAATTCTTAAAGACTTCATGAAAGACCTTCTAAAGGTATGACTGGAGGAGTTTCTGAAGAAATTCGTGGAATTTTCTAAAGAAATCAATGGAGAGTTTTTGAAGAAATCCTTGAATGGTTTTCTAAATATATCCTTCGAGGAATTTGTGGAGGAATCTCTTGAAAATTTTTCAAATTAATTTCTAATGGATTCCTTATTCCTGAATGCACGGAGGAATGTCTTAAGCAACGCTGCAAGATTTCGTAAATGAAAATTTGAGAAAATTTTGGAAAGAAAACATAAAATATATCCTGGGGGAATCCGTTATGAAATTTTCGAAGGAATTCCTGTAGGATTAAAAAAATATTCAGAAGAATCTCTGGAGGCATCCAAGTTCAATTTCTGAAAGGATCCCTGAAAAATAACTATTGTTCGGAGAAATTTCTGATGGAATCCCTGGGAGTAGACTCCATATCACAGTTTTTTTTGCAAAAGGGCACAAGAAATTGTTATAATCATATAGGAAATTCTTTTCTTTTCAGGCGGGGCAATTTCTAATATCATAAAAACTTTTCAAGTATGAAGGCACACAAATTGTAATATTAATATAAATCATTACACAACATTTGCAGGGTAATCGAGTCTTGGGTAAACAGTCATTCAGTGAAAGAGTATTGGAAAATGAAAAAAAATCTTACAGTACATCGCAGATGCATCACAAGCATAAGCCGTTTGATGACCCTATCTAAACACAATTCATCAAGATCATTTGAAAACATATCTTCCAGATATGCTTAACATAAGCTGAGAAATGGCGGATATATGGCAATCCAAAGTTGTCTATGGTTTGTATGGGAAAATGACTTCAGTGCATGTTAATTTCTCATTACTGTATATAAAGCAAAAGAAAGATTACATATCGCTGCAATTGAATTGATCCGCTTAAAACGCACCTACCCAAACAATTTTCGTTTGGACATTTTTTGTTTTCATTTTTTGGTGCCCCTATACCGAGAACTTATTATTACCGGTCGGTTCCGGAACATCGGCGGCAACCGGCCAGCCCCAGGGATAATGAATTCCGCAGTAAAATTAAGCGTGATATACCGCACCCGACCGAGCAGGTGCTTAGCGGTTCGAAAGGAGATTGAGGGTGATTAATTATCTTTTCGAGTCATAAATTTGGAACTTTTTCCGTTTTATTGCAAAAGACAAGTTTGCTTCCTTGGAGCTGACGCATCAATACCGCAAGCAGTCAAACAACCATTCCCGAGAAAGAGATGTTTTGATAATCCTCCAAAGTTTCACCATCATCGTTGTCCGTCGGGCGGACGAAACAACCCACAGCTTTTCTGATGTTTGTGTTAGCTGGTGTGCTTGGCTTGTTCTCATCCTACCCAGTTTTCTCGTTCAGTCGGTCTAACTGCGGTCTAAACGATGTTCGAATATTCTAATCAAGGATACTTTGCATGGGTGCTGCGTTGCCAATGGTAATGCCGGCAAACTACACACTCTGAACCGCTTGGTTGTAGGTAGGATTCAACAGTTTTCATCCCATTTAGAGGTCCCATGCATACATGTGTGCGTGTGTAACATATTCAGCTCAAACATCCCTTTTCCGACAGCAAACAATCTAGCAGAGTATTACAACAGTTCTGATAAGCTCCATGTAGAGGTACGAGCGAGCATATGGAAGACCGAGGGCATCTGGCTTGTTGCTATCAGTTTCCCGTCTCGTGGGTTGGTTTGGTGCCGCCGGTTTTTCGTAAGCCCATCTTCTTATGCAAATTTTCGGTTGTGGGAGGAAATGGCTATAATAACCATTTTGGCAGCAGAGGCCATCCGGAGAGCTGCGAAAGCGACTTGTAAGGAACTTATCACGCTTTTTCATGGCTCATGGATTGTTAGTGCTCGAATTACGGTAATGGAACATGGAAGTTTGCATTCCAATGAGGAGACGCTGTTTTGCGTAGGAAGCGGAGAGTTCGTACGAGTGTTTAAACTAGGAATTTTACTGTGCGAAGCACAGCTAGAAGCTGTAGATTTTCACGTTTATTGCAAATACCAGTGTTCAGCCATTCCATGGAGCATCGATATTGTGCAACTCCAAATCTAAGGATTCTAGATTATGAGAACCCAGCCTCTATGTTCATCCTATTTGAAAAATAGATTATTTAGTCATGTTTTGAAAAATCTTATAATTTTATATTGGGCGTTTCCATACTTGTAAGAAAGGATCCTTTGTGAAATATAGATTTTTTCTTATCACAAATTTGTCACAAATTTAAAGATTCAATCTTCCATTTTTCTGGGAATAGAACAAATTGACAATGTTATTTTATCAAAAATTATGGTTCCATTCATATGTATAAAAAGCAAATATGTTTGTTGCTCTAATGAAAATGTTCTTTTTGATACTAGGACATTTTTGTCCTGCCCGAATAATAGTCTTTTTGGATATTGAAAACATCTCTAAAATAAAAAAAAACTGCCTCTGAGTTTGTTCAATAAAAATAAACATAAAAAGTGTATATGAAAAGGTTCTTTAAAACTTTTCCATTTTTTTGCACCTCTGGACTCCTTCAGAAATTCTATCGGGGTTTTTTATGAATATCTCTTCCAGGAGTTTCTTCGGATATTTCTTCATTGTTTCCTTCTGAAATTCTGTTAATTTTTTCACGTATTCTTTCAAATAATCTTCCAAAATACATTCAAAAATATCTAGAATAATTATGAAATTCCTCTAGGAAAAATCTTTCAAGGATTTCTGAACTCATGGGTTCATGAACAGTTTTTTCCACGGATTCTTAAAAAAACCATTCAGGTATTTCTACAGCCAGAGATATCTCTAGGGTTTGGTTGTATCGGAAATGCCTCCTTATGGAGTCAACTTCAGAGATACCTCTAACGATTTCTTCAGAAATTTCACCTAGAACTCAATTAAAAACCTTTCTCAGTCATTTCTCCATGGATTTCTGTATACAATTTTCTGGAATTGTTTTTCGAAAATTCCGCCTGAGATTCTTTTGGAAATCTTACAGGGACTCCTTTAAAAAATCCTCCAGAGTGTCCTCCAGAAATATCCAACCAATTTATGAATAAGTTCTTAAAGGGACACTTTTGGAAATTCTGCAGAAATTCTTCAAAGAACTCCTTCAGAAATTTAAGATATTCCTTCGCGAAATACTCCAGGGATTCGAATTTTCTAGAAATAGAACGATTTTTGAACAATTTTCCATTGCTTACATATATTTAAGAAATCAATTTTTCTTAATGTTCTCCAATTTTTCCAGTATTTTTGTATATTTTTATGAACTTTGCATTCTTGTTAGGTGCAGTTTTTTTTTTCAATATTGCATTTATATCGACTCCAGCAGCGTTTTTGTGTTGATGGTGTCACTATTTTATTTAGCATTTTTCAACAGAGTGCACCAAGAGAATTCATGTATTTTTTTTTCTTATTTTCAATAATGAAAATTTTATCTGATAGTAATATTTATATTCGAAAGGAGAATGGGCACAATTGACACAATTGTACACTTATGACTTATACCTTATTTGAAAGGTTTCCCGAAAACAAAAAAAAGTCTCTATTTGACGTAAATTCTATATAATATGAGAAAAAATTGAAATCTTATAGGGAATCGCGCCACTTGGGCGGTGGCTTCTATATTCGTCTGTTTTACACTATAACTCAGTCGAATTTGAACCAATTGACACAACTTTTGGAATGTGGTGAGATAGGTATAGTATCTACCCGTGTACAACATTTCAAGTCAATTTGTTCAAAATTGACTGAGTTATAGTGGAAATCAGACGAATATAGAAGCCACCGCCCAATTGGCGCGATACCCTACCAAAACTCAAAACTTGTTTTACCAAACCTTTTTTCTTCCGTTATATACCATTTACATCCCATATAAACTTTTTCTTAAAACGTTGAGACCCTTTAGATAAGCTATGAGACATTCTTTTTTCATTGGAAAAAAGTTTTAAATGTCTTGCCTGAGATCTGAGAAGTAACATGAATGAAAAAAAATTTTAAAAAAAATACTGGAAAATTAAGAAGTTGAAAAAATGTTATGAAAAATAGATATTTTTGAGAGTTTTTATAAAAATGGTCATTTTTTTTCAAAAATAACTCTGACAGAAATAATTATTTAGAAAATCAAAATATTCTACAAAAATGCTGCAAAAATATTTGTCTTGCGTCTAAGGATTGAGCATATTGATTTTCCGAACATCAGTTTAATTTGAACACCCTAACCTTCAAAAATTCAAATATTCCTCCAGGGATTCTTTCAGAAATACGTCATTGAATTTCTACAAGAATGTAATCAGAAAATCTTGCATATAAATTTCAAAGAGATTTTTCCAGATTTTTTTTAACCCTCTAATACCCAACCCCGCCTTTAGACGGGGTATAGTTTCGGCATTTTTGTGTTTTCTCTTGCCTGGGCAATCAATCAATATATGGAAAATAAAATTTTCCATGAAAATAATTTAGAATAAAAATATTTTAACAATAATAATAAAATCTCAAAATATTTTCATCTTGTAAATCGGTATGCCAAATAGGCTTCCAGGAAAAATACAAAAGTGTAAGGATGCTCAAAAATAAAAATTGGAAAATTCAAAAATTTTAAATTTTTTAAAAAATCCACCTTCCAAAACATGTTGACCCTTTCAGGACGCACGTCTGTTTGGGCGTGCACTGCGCTCGCGAGCGAGCGAGGTTTTTTGACGGTGTTGTGCTTTTTACAACGGCGCGCGTTCATTGGCGTATCTAGGATTTTTTCCTAGGGGGTGCCTAGAGGGTGCCAGATTCAGTGGCTTCCAGGTTGTTTTGTTTTTTTTTTTTTTGTAAAGGAAAAATACCGATCAACCCACAATTTCTTAGTAATTAGTAATGTAATGATTCAACACTTTCTCCGTCACGTGAGGTTTGAAAACTTTATAACTTGATTGCGTATAATACATGGAGTTTTCATTTTGAGTTTGAACTTAACAATCATCGTGACAACCACCATAGACTTAATACAACCACAGAATCCAGATCTTCGACAAGGAAGGTCGCTTCAAGTTCCAATTTGGGGACAGTTCCTGCGCCAGATCGGCGGCGAAGTTGCAACCACTTTGTTTTGTGAATTGAAAACAATCAGGTTCGTAAGAATACATTTTCAGAACAATTATTAGAAGTGTAAATCTCGGAAACTGTAAAATATCCACAAATTTGCGTGTAACTTGTATTCATCGTGACATACTCTTTGATTTAGCATAACAACAACCCTTAGTAAAATAGTTTTCAAGAACATATGAGAGAGTTATAAATACTTAAAATTGCAAAATCATAATACATATTTGCATTTTTGGTTTGACCACAACATTTATGGCGACTGCGTTATTGTTTTATTAGTTGCAACACTACCACGTGGACATGAACATACTCTAACAGAGAAATTGATCAATCCAGTTCAAACCTGGAATTTGGTGCGATCGAACTTTGATTCTTCTCTTCGGGATTCTGATGCTCGCACCAAATTATGATTTCGACTGGATTGATAATATAACTGGTGAATAGAATGGTGCATAAAGCTGAAATTTTGACTTACGTAAAACCAACATTGTAGTAATCAGTCAGCTCCGTACATTCAGATAATCGGGTCTGGTTTATAATTTGTGTTCTCGGCAAAACATTCTTTTGGTAATTCCTCAGGGGAACATTTCCGGCAATTTATTTGGAAATTGTTTTACAATTTATTTCAATTGAGACTTCTTTTGGAAAACTCTCAGTAATTTCTTTGGATTTGGCAAATTTCGTCGTATCCCCTTCAGCAATTTCTTTAATAATTTATTTGGTAATATGTTTGGAATTCGGTACCCGAGCAGAGGAGAATATCAAATTATTAGCTACGAAATCACATAACCTGTTTTTATATCTTGTTTTGTTATTATTTAATTATCAAGGTATAGCTTTTCCATAACAAATTTTGATGGACAATCTCATTTTGTTATAATCAAGCTATTGATATACAATCACCAGGGATGGGAACACTCACTTCGAAAGAGTTACACTCACTTGCTTTTTTCTCAGCTCAGGGGCGTGCAATCAAAAAACGATGTTTGGAAGACTTTCGCCTTGTGATTTTGTCTAAAAGATTGCCGAATACAATAGGAGTCGCACACGCATACCGATGTCGTGAGGAAGCTGTGAAAGCAACTCTCCACGAGGTGAATGCAAATTACACTCACCTCGTGGAGAGTCACTTTCACAGCTCTCTCATGACTTTGGGATACGTGTGCGACCCCTACTCTATTCAGCAAAGTTTTAGACAAAATCACAAGGCAAAAGTCGTTCATACATCGTTTCTTGATTGTATGCTTCTGAGCTGAGAAAATAGCAAGTGAGTGTAACTCTTTCGAAATGAGTGTTCCCATCCCTGACAATCACTTAATCACATATCAATGGCATGTTTTGTTGAAGTACGAGTTTTGTTCTTGTTGTATTATTCAACTTATCAACAATAGCACAACAGTAACAAGTTTTGAAATCAAAGCAACAATTCGATAATAATGACCTGTCCTTTTGATTCGTTCTATTTTTGTACTCACTTAGGAAGGAAATTTCTGAACGAATCCTCTGAAAATCCCTTAAATAACATTCGGAAAAACACTTAGAAGTTCTGGAGGAGCCCTTCGATACCCTGGGAAGTCTTCAAAAGAACTTCTGGTGCAATTTTCTTAGAAATTCCAGAAGTAATTCTTCTGAGCAATTATTAGCATTCTTGGCAAAATCTTTTGCAAAACTACAAGAGAATTCTTCGGAAAAAAAACTCCTGGTGAAATTCTCAAAGAAATTTTCAGAGAAATCTTAAGATAAAATTTAGGACAAATATTCACGGGAAATTCTGAAGAAATCTTTGAAGGGATTCTGTTCATAATTCTGGAGGAATTTCTAGTGAAGTTTTTGAAAATCTGAATGATTCCGTGGAAGAACTCTCGGAGAAATTTCTGGAAGATTTTTCTTTTTCATTCTCTTAGAATGAATTAAAAACTGAATACAGGTACTCTTCGATATAACGTACAAAAAAGTTTTCTCTTTGTACGTTATATCGAAGTGTACGTTATATCGAAGCAGAGAAAAATTTAATAATTTTTATGCTTGTGTTGATGTATTCGACGAGATAAAACCCCAAATAATGATTTCGGTCAAATTCACAAAACCTATAATGAAAAACATGAGTTTTCACGAAAAATTAATTTCGTTTTTTTTTGCTTCGATATTAAGTACATTTTGCTTCGATATAACGTACACTAAATTTTTCCCGAAATTGCACTAATTTTGGGTAACAAGGCTAATGCTGAAACACAGCATTGAATTTAGTGATTTCGTAGTTTATGTGAAAGTTATTCCCGGGAAAAATAAAAAATTTCAATGTTGTACGTTATATCGAAGCAAAATGTACGTTATATCGAATTCGCTTTATCGAGGGTACGTTATATCGAAGAATACCTGTATAGTGTTTTTCGATCATTTAAAATATTGTTACTCATGTTATTAGTGGGTTTGTGAGACAAAGAGAATACATTTATATAATAAATAAGTATCATAATTTACTTAGTTACAATTTTGATATCAAAACAAATCTTGATTTCCGATTATTATCAATAACAAATTAATATCAAAAATAGTTATTAAATATTTTAAAATTTCAATGTTACTAAGCTGTTATTTAAACTAACAAAACAAGTTATTTAAATAGTTTTCCAAGAACTTTTTTTGTTATGATATTTGTTATTTTGCCGCTTATGACAGACAAGTAAACAACATAATATGTTATGTTAATAACTTAAAAATAATTGATTCTATTATTTAGCTTTTTCACCAAAATAACACAGCTCCTCAAGCTGTTGTTATTCCCTTCTGCTGGGGTACTAAGCACATTTCACGCATCCTTTGGAAATTTCTTTGGCAATACCGTTAGGAGTTTATTTGTTTTTTTTTATTTTATTTTATTGAAAATGTTTTCTCGGGAGATCCTCGCTAATTTTTAGTAGTGCTTCAAGCATTGTTTTGTTAATGTCAGCAATTCTATTGATATTTGCTATTTAAAATTCTCCAATTACTCTTCAGGCAATTTCTTAGGGAATTCTTTTAGTAAAGCTTTTAGTAATTAATTCAACAATGACTATGGAAACTTCCTCACATTTTTTTTTTTAAGTTTTCGGCAAGCCATTCTACTTTTTTTGGGATTTTCGTCGATCGAAAACTCCTTCGGAAATTCTTTCATAAATTGCTTCTATATTTTTTCTTTAGACAACTTCTTTAGTAAGTATGTAAGGAATTCCTGCAGCAGATGATTTCGGAATATCTTCGGCTATTCCAGTGTTACTTGGATTGAAAAATTTATTTGGGATTTTCATCAGCAATTCCTTTGGAAATTTCGATCATAACTTTGAGAACTTCTTCGGTAATTCCTTTGGAAATCGATATGCCGAATTTTCTTCAGAAATTCCTTTGATGCTGTCGGAAAATTCTTTAGGAATTTCTTAGAATTTTTTTATTCGTGAATGTGGAAATTTTTAAAGAATGTATTTTGGCAATTTATTTCGAGACTGGGTTTGGCCAATTTCTTTAAAAAGCCTTAATATTTTCTTCCGGAATTCCTCTGGTAATTTTTCCGGCAATCGCTTTAGGAATTTGTCAGGATGGTTTTCGTGAATTTCATAGGGGTTTCTTCGAGCAAGTCCAGTTGAGAATTTCGGAATTTCCGGTTCAGCAATTTTCAGAAGCAATATATATATACATAATCACAACTAAATCATACAGTAATCACGGTAAAATTGCCTGAGAAAATTGCAAAACAACTGAAAAAGAAATTGCTGAAAATTTTCAGAGGAATAGCCATTGAAGTTATAGAAAACCAATCCAAAGAAATTGCTGATTAAAAACTACCACAGAAATTAAAAAAAAAACAACCTTGTCGAAGGAACCCTCTAAAAATTGCCATACAGTGGTCTAGCGAATACGGAGTCGTGTGTTCGAATCCCACCAGAAAGCGTTTTTTTTTATAAATTTATCTCTCAATTTGTCAATTAGCAACATTCGGTGCCTTCTAATCAATTAGTTTTTACCGTTTATTCCTATGGGATATTACTAGAGATTTGTCTAGTAATACCTCCTAGGATTTCTCTGAAAATTCCAACTATTCTCAAAATTCGTTAAGGAATTCCTATAGAGATTTCTATTTGGATTCCATCAGCTGGAATTCTTTGAAGAATGCCAAGAGGAGTTCCAGAAGTAATACCATGATTAGTTTCTAGAGTAATCCATGATTAAAAATGGATGAGTATTTAGAAAAATCCCTAAAAAATCAAAATCATTTCTGGAAATATCCTAAAGTCAAGAGGAGTTCCTGGAAGAATCCAATGAGAAAAATCACTTTAGGATTTGCAGGAGGAAACACCGAAGATACTTCTGCAAGGCTCCTAGGAAGATTTCCTTGAATATTCCCAGCAAGTTTTTGAAGGAATCCCTGGTGAAATTCATAGAAGAATCCCTAGAAGAATTCCGGGATGTTTTATAGTAAGTATTTCTGGAGGAGTCCTAGGTGGAATTGCTGGAATAATTACAGCAGAAATAGCTAGAGAAATCCATCCACTCCTGGAGGAAGGCCTGGAAAAAATCCATGAGAAAATTATGGAAGAATCTTTGGATGAAATATCTTGGATAAACATTCCTGGAGGAGAGCTTCTGAAGGAATCACAGAAAAATCTCAGGAGGTATTCTCAGAATGTATCATTGTAGAAATCTCAGCAGAAATCCTATGAGGAACTGCTGAAGTAAACTATACAGGAATTTCTAGAGAAACCCCATTAGGAATGTCTGGGGGAATCTTAAGGAAAAAGCCTTCGAAAACCTAGAGAAGTCCCTGCAAGAACCGGTACAGGTATTCTGGAAGAATATATAAGGAAGGCCCTGAAGGAATTGCAGGAGAAATTTCTGAAGGATTCGCAGGAAGATATCCCGGACGAATTCCAGCCATTATGCTAGGATAAATTCATATATGAATCACTACAAGAATTTCTGGATATATCATAGTAAGAACTTCTGGAGGAATTGCAGGAAGAACCGTAGGAGGAGTTGTTTGAGGTATTCTTGGAGGTAGGCTCAAAAGGAGTTTCTGAGAGAATTTCATGAGGAATTTCTGGAGAAATCTTTGGATAAAATCTCTAGAGGAATTCCTGGATGAGTCCTTGGAGAAAACTCTGGTAAAACAACCAAAAGAATTTCTGCAAGAATTCCAGGAAGATTACCTGGTAAGATTCCAGCACAAAAGCCAGGAGAAAGCTCTAGAAGAATTTCTGAAGTACCACAGTTAAAATTCATGGAAGAAGGTCAATAGAAGTTTTTGGAGAAATCCGCAGTGGAATTTCTAGAGGATAAATCCTTGAAAACGTCTCTGGAAGAATCACCGATGGGATTTTTAGATAAATCCGGAAGATTTTCCGGAAGAATTTCCAGAAGAACATCCCTAGTAGAATTCCTGAAGGTACCAGAGTGAGATTTTTTGAAGGAGTTCTAAGAGAAATTGCTGGAAGAATCTCAGCAGGAGTTGCTTGAGGAATCCTAGCCACAATTCCCGGAGGAAGGCCAATATAACATTCAGGAGGAATTCCATGACAAAATTCTGGAAGAACCACTGAATAAAATCTCCAAAGGAATTCCTAGAAGAATCACCGAAGAAATTGCTCAATCTCTGCAGAAATTTCTTGTATGTACATTGTACAACCCCACCAGATGCAGAATCCTAAGGGAAGTCTATTGAAGAATCCATTAAGGATGCATAGAGAAATCACTGTATAAATTGATAGAGGTATTTCTGGAGGAATCCATTGAGAGAAGTCTGTTCATTGTTCTTACCAATATCCATAACGCCAAAACCTACAACAAGTATATCAGTAATTTTAGGTTTGCTTATGTTTTGTTTAAATATGTCATTAATAAATACTGGAATTATTGGTTGAAGTTTTAAATTTTAGGTGCCTGTCAAGGACAAATTCTAGGGGGTGCCAAATTTGTTCTAGGGGGTGCCAGGCACCCCTGGAACCCCCCCTAGCTACGCCAATGCGCGCGTTGGGAAAGGTGATTTAAGAGCAATAGGAATTGCTCTTCTTCAGATATTCCTCCTGGGATTTTTTCAAGAATTGCCACTGAGATTTCTACAGCAATTCGACTAGAGGTTTCTTCAAAAAAATTTCAACAAATCAATTTTATAGTACCTCCAGGGACTCCTTCTGTATTTAAAGAATTTCTACAAAAAAATCTTTCATGAACTTTTAGATTCCTACAGAAATTTAAAAACACCTAAAAGTGACATGGACAATTAAACTTTCCATGAAAAAAATATTAAATTAAACTATTTTAGCAATAAAAATAAAAACTCAAAATGTTTTCTTTTAAAAAATCCGGAATGTCAATTAGGCTTCCAGAAAATATATAAAAGTATAGGGATGTTCAAAAATAAAAACAAGAAAAATCAAAAAATAAATTTCAAAATCGAGAACTAAATAAAAATCTTCTTCTAAAACATGTATAAACGATTTTAGATGTCTAAAAATAACATTTAGATTTAAATCAAATATTTGGGTATAAGAGGGTTGAACAAAATACAACAAAACAAAAAGTATTGCTCCAGGAATTGCTCTTCTTCAGATATTCCTCCTGGAATTAACACAGAGATTTATACACCAATTCGACTAGAAGTTTGTTCAAAAATTCCTTCACAAATCAATTAAATAATACCTCCTTCTGCATTCCGAGAATTTCTTCAAAAATTCTTTCACAATTCTTTCAATGTCTTTTACTGTATCTTTCTGCCCTTCCCTGTCTCTTGTTGTCTCTTTCTTTGCGATCCAGACAAATTCAATAAAATTTGCTTAGGGACAAAATGTTGAATGCCGAAACGTCGAATGAGACAAATGTTAAAGCTTTGGACTAAATATTTTTGGACAAGACTCTTCATAGATGAGAATTTGTTAAAAGATTGATAAAAGATACTAAGCATATTATTTATCGTATATGAAATATTGCTTTTTATTTTATTCGAGATATTTTTCAAAAAGTAAGACACTTAAGCAATTTCAATCCTTTAAGGTATCGTTTTTTTTATTCACTTTTATATGCCAAGCAAAAACTGAATTCTTATTTCTCATTAGTTATTTTTTTCTGGTATTTTATTTTAATTTTCATGCTTATATACTAAGGAAAACGTAAATTCTATATTCATATTTTTTCTTTAAATTTGGCCGATGCAATTATAATTTTTCGTTTATTTCCGAGACCTCTCATCGGGTACGAGGGAGAGACAAAAATAAATAAGTAAGAAAGAAAAAAAAAATAAATAACTATATTCCAACTATTGAACTATAGTTGTTTGTCAATATTTTTTCTATTGAATTTTTGAGTTTTTGACTTTTGAAAGGGAAACAACATACAACAAATAAAATATTTGCACCGGCCTTATGTCAGAGCACACAGTTAAAATATCATCTGAAGTTTCTCGTTCCATCTTCCAATACATTTTGTCCCCTAGCCCTTCACGTTTTCCTGTCACGTTCTGTTTCGTGCATGTTTCTTTCGTACTATTTTTCCTGTTTATTCCTGTCTTTCTATTTTTTTGTCTCCTGATCTGTGGTTTTTTTTTTTGTTTTTTTTGCCTTTCTCGTACACTAAGTGTACTGGAAAGGCTATATGTTCACTCCAAAAATGACTTTTTGATAGAAGCCCCGGAGGGTCGAGTCATATATACCAATCAACTCAGCTCGACGAATTGAGGTGATGTCTGTGTGTGTGTATGTGTGTGTGTGTATGTGTGTGCGTGTGTGTGTGTGTGTGTGTATGTGTGAGTGTGTACAAAAAAACTCACATCACTTTTTGGCAGTAAACCTCAACCGATTTCAATGACCGATGGTTCATTCGACGCGGAATCTGGTCCCATTGTTTCCTATTGAAAATGGTTCGGATCGGTCCAGCCGTTCCGGAGATATGGCCATTTAGGTGTTCCGGAATGGTACCCCAAGAAGGGACCAGATATGAAAATGCATCAAACCCATGCATGCGGCACATCAAACCACGGCATTTACGATTATCTGATAAACGGTAAGCAGGAAAATAGTCTCAGACTATATCTGAACCGGTAGTGTTCCGGAACCGGTTCTGGGTGTCCCGCCGGAAGTGGCCAAATATCAAATTGAACATAACTCATGTATGCGACACATCAAACAGCGGCATTTTCGATAATCTGATGAACGGTTGGCAGGAAAACAGTATCAGACCACATCTGAACCGGTAGTGTTCCGGAACCGGTTCTGGGTGTCCCGCCGGAAGTGGCCAAATATCAAATTGAACATAACTCATGTATGCGACACATCAAACAGCGGCATTTTCGATAATCTGATGAACGGTTGGCAGGAAAACAGTATCAGACCACATCTGAACCGGTAGTGTTCCGGAACCGGTTCTGGGTGTCCCGCCGGAAGTGGCCAAATATCAAATTGAACATAACTCATGTATGCGACACATCAAACAGCGGCATTTTCGATAATCTGATGAACGGTTGGCAGGAAAACAGTATCAGACCACATCTGAACCGGTAGTGTTCCGGAACCGGTTCCGGATGTCCCACCGGAAGTGGCCAAATATAAAAGTGAACCAAACCCATGCATGTGATACAACAAATATCGACTTTTCTGATTACCTGATGACTGATTATCAAAGAAATAGGTTAGAACCACATTAGGGACAGCCGGTAGTGCCGTAACCAGTTCCGGGTGTCCCTCCGAAAGCGGCTAAATATAAACTTGAACTGAACCTATGTATGCGACACAGCAAAGCTAGGATTTTTTGATAACCTTATGAGCGTTAGCAAGCAGACAGGTTCAGACCGGTGAAAAAAATGTTTTACTTATATGGTCAAATCTCAACCGTTACGTAGTAATTGAACTTTACATGTTTTTTTTATAGAATGAGAAAATCTGCAACAAATACCCAAGAGGTGGTTCCTCGGGTGATGTGGGGATCGACCCACTAAAAACTCATTCTCTCTCTTCCTTACCTTCGCGGTACGCCCGTTAGGGATGACTTCGAGCAGGGGGGGGGACCGTACATGAGTACACTCTAATAGTAAGCGTTCCACCAGCTACCGCCTTAAGTTGTTCACTCTCCCCTGGAGGCTCGGGTCCTGGCTAGTACTTAGACTACCCGTTGAACTCAAGCTCCTGGATGAGGAAGGGGGGCCAACTCAACTAGCTGTTGTTCGGCTCGCCATTTACTCTGTAGTTCAAGTACGATTCGAGATGTTTTTGACTTTGCTTGTCTCAAACTGGCTATAACTTGAAATTGGTCAAACTTATCGCATTTAAAAGATTATTAAATTGGCTACCAAAAATATCTTGGAATCTATTGGTTCAGTTAGATAACTTAAGCAAAAAAGCTCGAAATTAGTGTTTTGCCTTTCTCGTACACTTAGTGTACTAAAAAACTTTACGTTCACTCTAAAAACGATTTTTCGAAAAAAGGCTCGGTGAGTCAAGTCGCATATACCAATCAACTCAGTTCAACAAAATGAGATTATGTCTGTATGTGTATGTATGTGCGCAAAATAAGTTCACTCACTTTTATTAAGGCACTTCCCATACGCCGATTTTTCGGATTATAGCTTGAATCGAACCGGAATTGTTTGCTATCAAAAATGGTCCAGATTGGCCAAGGCGTTCCGGAGCTATGGCCATTTCAGTGATCCGGACCAGCACCGGTAGAACTGGCCGTATGTAAAACTGAACTAGCCCCATCATGCGATAATCAAACTGCGGCGATTTTTGTAACCTTTAGCATGGTTGACGAGTTTTGTGCGGAAATCAACTCTGGAGACCAGAAGCTCGACGATGTCGGCCCAAAATTCAAGATGGCAGCCAAATGTTCAAGGTGGCGGCTCAAAATTCAAGATGGCGTCTGTTTAAAGAAGTTTAAGGCTCCAAAATCATGCAACATGGGTATATTTGGTATGGGGTAGATGTCCGGAGTCAAAAAATGGCCAGATGTACCAGATTGCAATCTAAAATGCAAGATGGCGGCTTCAGTTTCAAGATGGCGGCTGTTTGATGGAGATTTAGGCTCTAACGGCTGTTTAATGAAGTTTAAGGCTCTAAACCCATGCAATATTGGTATATTTGGTATGGGGAAGACTTCCAGAGTCGAAAATGGCGATCAGAATATCCAAGATGGCGATCTAAAATTTAAGCTCCGAATTAAAAATCGCGGCTGTTTAATGGAGTGTTAGGGCCTGAAACAATGCATTATTGGTATATTTGATATGGGGATGATGTCTGGATTCCAAAAACGGCGACTAGAATATTCAAGATGGTGGTCCAAAATCCAAAATGGCGGCTCCAAATTCAAGATGACGGCTGTTTAATGAAGTATATTTTTCGCAGGGAAGATGCCTGGACGCCAAAAATGGCGACCACAACATCCAAGATGGCAATCTTAAATCCTGAATGGCGGCTTCAAATTCAAGATACATAGCGTCTTTTTCTTAAGAGTTTGTGGCTAAAACATTAAAAGCCAGATAAACGATATGATTTCTGGTATCATGAAATGGATTCCTGTTAATTGTATAAAAGTGCGATATACATCAACATTTCGCTTGAGTTTTATTGAAATAGGGTTTCGAAGGCACGAGAAAGGCGTCATCACCGCTAGGTGGATTAATTAGGTTTTTATATATAATCCTGTCGCCTTATCGTCCTGTCACGACAGGTAACTTTTTTATCTCACTTTGTCTCTTTTTGCCTTTTTCTTTATTCCTGTCTCGTTTTTGCTTCCTTTGTCCGCTTCTTTCTGTTGTAGTCTTTTTCTGTCTTTCTTTCTTTTTCGCGTCCTGTATCTTGTCTTTTGCTGTCTGCGTATGTCTTCTTCTATCGTCATATTTTCCTATCTTTTAGTCTCTTTCTGACTATTCGTATCACTTCCTTTCTCTTTCTGACTTTTCTTATCTCACTTTACTTCCCGAAGGTAGAACTCACATTTCGCGATTTTGTCGGGAGTGGGATTGGATCCCACGTTCTCGGCGTGATAGTCACGTGA